>NC_046982.1:19874877-19879877 GCF_009769545.1 Cyclopterus lumpus | reverse complement strand
TTAAACGTGAGAACGTTTTCAGGAGGCGGAATTGTTGTTTTCAAATGATTTATTCTTTTTTTTGTATGAAAAAAAAAAAAAAAAAATGCTTTGAGACATTGTATTGAGATTATTTAATTCAGCTTGTGATCAAAGAGTGCATTAAAGTGACTGTTAGCTCTTTATCCTCTCTAGTGTGTCTGGATGTCCCCTGGCTGACAAAACACTCAAATCACTGATGGCAGCCAACTCTCAGGAACTAAAGTACGTGTTGTGGAAAAACAGTTATTGTCACTGAAGGATTTTTGCACATTAAAACTAGGCAGGATGTTTAGGGGGGGGGGGGGGGGTCAGCGTGGGTCAATGCCTTCTCTTTCTTTACTTTCCTTTTACTCCCACGCTAAGCATGATTTCTATGCACTTGGCATTGATATTATATCCCTTTTTCCTGCACATACGCTGTCTTTTGCTGTAAAAAGCACCTGTTCTTTTCCCGTGTCTCTCGACCTGCAGGTGCCCAACACCTGGTTGCGATGGATCCGGACACGTGACCGGGAACTATGCTTCGCACAGAAGGTAGCGGAGAAAAATGAAAAAAAAAAAAAAAAAAAAAAAAAAAATCACCAGCAAACTGAGCATGAAATACAGATTGCATGACATTCAGACAGATGGTGAAAGTCTCACTTAATGTCGCAAAACATGCTGCACTTTTCGGAAAAATTCTTGTTTTTATTGATATTTTTGGCTGCCGACTTTCTTTCAAGCGATTAGACATTTATTTGTGCAGATTTATACCATTTAGATTTTCAGACCTCGTAGCGGCCTGTTGACTACTTAGCTTTAAATTTTTTACTCTTAAATAGATTTTCCTCCATGTTAACCCATACTGTCGCCAATCATTTTTAGCTTGTCAGGATGTCCACGTGCCAGAAAGGGAGGTTTGAAGCTCACACCAAACAAGGATGACAAAGATGAGCAAGAGCTTAAGTAAGAGATTTTTTTTCCCCTCATCCCATGCTGTCATTTTTTAAATTTTTTTTTGTTGCTTTTTTGTTTAAAAAAAAAGAATAAAAAAAAGAAAAACATTGTGAAAATGCGTCATGCTTTTGTGCCCCGGGGGCATTATATACCTGGAGGCCATTAAGTTAAACAAAGAAAATAATACTTCTCTTGTCGTAACATTAGTAGAATTATTTTTCTAAGGATTAGCAGGCGTGTTTTTGTAGGGATTTCTTTTTTTTTCCCCGTCAGGCTTTTGTATTTATTTCTTTTTTTCCCCCCTATTTTCTGAATGGAATATCTGGCTTATTACTCTCCACTGAGTGCTTTCTTTATAATTATAGTATATTAAGAAAACGTCGAATTGCCCACTCCGATTGGCATTGCACTCATTTGCAGCTTAATCATTGTCTGTGAAAGTGTTATTGGGAGGAAAAAAATAATAAAAAATAATGTAATTGATTTGCAGTTTAAATCCAAAAGTCAGATGTATGAGCCCCTTGTTTACTTATACATCTGGACACAGATTTATTCTTTTTTTTTCTTTTTAATTACTAATGCAAGGGCATGAGCTTAGGAATTAGACTGGAATAGATCTCATACACATTAAGAGAGAAAGGGGAGAGAGAAAGGGGGAGGATAGCAAATGTCCCTAGATTATTGTAAATAGTAGGCCATATGGCATGCCTCCATTGTCCTGGTGCCTTGCATCGAGCTACCTACCTGTAGTAGATGTGCGTAATGGCACCCGGTGTTGTTTTGTCCTCTAAGTGCTGCTGCTGCTGCTGTGGAGCAACAAAATGCTGAAACAAGCTTTTTGCAGCAGCACTCTGCAGCACGCGTGCCATTTGTATCATCTCAGGTGACCTTTCACCTTTATCAATAAGGGAAAGGGTTCACCACCTCCAAATTACATTCTTTCGCATGAGGGGATACATGACAATTATCTGTAATTCATGTCACTCCATTACTGACCTGCAGGAGAAAAAAAAAAAACAGGCCTGGAAATGCAACTGACAAACTCTTAATGATATTCAGCGTGACTGTTGCTTTTGTTTTTCGAGCGCAAACATCAGCAACCTCCCCGAAAAAAAGAGAAAACGTACGCAGGGCGCTCGCTTTAACTCAAGTTTGAGTGGATTAGCAACTTGTAGTTAATGCGATTATTTTTTCATTTTATTTTTTTAGTTTCCCCCACTTTTTTTAATCAACATTTAGCTGGATTAATCAACCTAATGGTTAACAAATCTTCCGGTCTAGTTGTTGAAACTGAATTTTTTTTTGTTATTTTAATGATGTGGTTTGTTATTTATCTCTGTTTTTTTTTGTTTTTTTTATCTCTGCAGCGTAGAAAATGTTATTAAAATGCAGGTTAGTTACATTTTCCTCTTGTGTGAGTCAGCGGTGTTTACAACGTGTATGGGTTTCTCTGGTAGGTGTCCAGTAATGGGATGTGACGGACAGGGCCATATATCAGGAAAATACACATCCCATCGCAGCGCGGGCAGTTGTCCGCTCGCTGCCAAAAGACAGAAGGAGTCGTCCATCAACGGGCTGCCCTTTGCCTGGAAGGCCAATAAACAGGAACTGCCCCATTGTCCCCTGCCCGGCTGCAATGGCCTTGGACATGCCAATAATGTGTTTGCCACTCACAGAAGGTGAGGTCGTCGCCCCCCCCCCCCCCCCCCGTTCTCCATTTTATCTCTAAACGACAACCCGCCGGTCGACATGTTGCATTCTCGTTTCACGATTCTCTATTGATGCTGAAGTTTTGTGACATTCTATCTCTCTCAAAAAAACAAAAAAAAATGTCCCCCTTTTTTTTTTCATAACCCTAACCCCCTCTGCTGGGCTACAGCTTGTCGGGTTGCCCGCTGAACGCACAGAGTATCAAGAAAAAGCCCTCGGAGGAAGAGATGATGACCATCAAACTGAAAACCAGTAGTGGTAAGAGCCCCCCCCAACCCCAACACACTCGACATGCTGTGTGGTATTTTAAGTATTCTTGCATGCGTCTTGGCACAAATACCGATAAACGAGACGATGTGCTCCGACTCAGGTGTCGAAAACAAAGAAGACGTTCAACATTTGGATCACGAAATCAAGGAACTGAATGAATCCAACATGAAAATAGAAGCCGATATGATGCAACTTCAAACGCAGGTAAATATCTACTCTGACAAAGTTGATAAAAAAGTTTTTTGGGTTGACTTCTTTTTTTTTTTTTTAATGTACCCTTTTTTTCTTTGTACCCGAAAGCAGATATCGTCGATGGAATGTAACCTGAGGACGATCGAAGAGGAGAACAAGATGATCGAACAGCACAACGACAGCCTTCTGAAGGAGCTCGCCCGCCTTAGCCAAGCGCTCATTAACAGCCTAACAGACATTCAGCTGCCTCAAATGGTACAGTAAGCCCCGACCACCACCCATCTCACCTGCACCTGGAAAGAAATATCACTCTTCTTCTCTGTGAATTGTCATGTTCTGTTTTTCACTAACGGTCAAACGTGTTGTTTTGTTGTCGTTGTATGTTGTTATTGTTGCAGGGACCCATCAGTGAGCATAATTTTGAAGCCTACGTGAACACATTAACTGACATGTACAACAACTCGGAGCACGAATACTCTCCGGAGTGCAAGGCCCTCTTGGATAATATCAAACAGGCTATTAAGGGCATCCACGTCTAAGCTGCAGAGCGACCGAGAGGTTCCTTTGACTTGGGGATAATGGCACTAGATGGCTCTATTTTACTGAAGAGTGATGGCTTTGGCTGCATGTGTAAGACGAGGCTTTTTTTTTTTTTTGGAGAAAAAAAATAATAATGTGTTTCCCGGTAAATACAACTGCACTGAGAAGAAATTAACCAGCCAGATTTGTAACGCTTTTACCGTTTCTGCATTCACTCGATACGTTTATCCTGGTGAGATTACCCCCCCTCCCTTCTTGCACTTAATTATTTTGTATGGTTTGCTTGATTTTAAATCTGTATCTGTTCACGTCATTCTTATATTATCGCTATTTATTATTATTATTATTATTATTATTATTGTATTTGTTCATCAGTGTATTTATTTCCTTGATTTTTTTATTTATTCCTTGAATTGTAAATGCTTAATAATTAAGAAAATATGTTTGACTTTCTGCACATTGTAAATTTACATAGAAGCACATTCCAATTTCATGGCCTACTTTCGCCATCTAGTGTTGAAAAAACATATATTATTATTATTATTGAACCATAAGTTGGATTATTGAACCATAAATTGGATCTCCCTTCAAAGTAAAAAAAAAAAAACCTACCAAAATGAATCAATATTTGTAAGCATTGCTTTTGCTTTCTTTATTGGAAACTGAATGTATGGTGAGACAAAGTGAAATACTGAGATAAAAAAAAAAAAAAAAAAAAAAAAATGCAACTGTACGTTTTTTCCTTTCTTAAAAACCAATAACAGCTGAATGCAACCAGGAAGTGAAACCGAGCAAAAAAAAATAAATAAAAAAATGCAAATCATTCGGTGAACTGAATGTCGAGATTCTGCTTTGCGTAGACGAAGAAGAGTGCAACAAAAATCAAAAAATCCACTTTGTCGAGATGTCTTTTTTTAAAAATATAGTTATTAAAACTGCCTTCTGTGCACACATTTTGAAAGTGTGCATATAGTATGTGCCTAAATATATATGAATCCATAAAAAAAGTATACGAGTACTATGTTTTGTGGTAGGACAGTATTATGTGGATGGTGTCTAATTTATTATACAGTACAATTATTTTCATAGGAGGAAACGTTCCCGATGACTGTTTAAATACCGTCGTCTCAGTAGCTGTAATCTCAGAGGCGGGTTTTGAAATATCACAACTGAGATTGAAAAGTCTGGTGTTTATTTTACCTTTTTGCTAGCATGGAGAGGGGAGAGGAAAAAAAAAGGGAGGAAGGAGTGAATAATAATTAAAAAAAAACAACAACAACAACATCATCTATTCCTGTTTTATCTTACACTGCTTACACAAGCCTTAACAT